>NW_026578205.1:82500-106320 GCF_029603195.1 Condylostylus longicornis
TTTAATTTTAATTTTATTTCAATTTTAATTTAATTTTAATTTTAATTTTATTTTAATTTCACTTTTAATTTTAATTTTAATATTAACTTTAATTTTAATTTTAGTGTTGCTTTTAATTTTAATTTTATTTCAATTTTAATTTAATTTTAATATTAATTTTAATTTTAATTTTAATTTTAATTTTAATTTTAATTTTAATTTTAATTTTAGTAATAATTATAATTTTAATTTTAATTTTAATTTTAATTTTAATTTTAATTTTAATTTTAATTTTAATTTTAATTTTAATTTTAATTTTAATTTTAATTTTAATTTTAATTTTAATTTTAATTTTAATTTTAATTTTATTTTTAATTTTAATAATAATTTTAATTTTAATTTTAATTTTAATTTTAATTTTAATTATAATTTTAATTTCAATTTTAATTTTAATTTTAATTTTAATTTTAATTTTAATTTTAATTTTAATTTTAATTTTAACTTTAATTTTAATTTTAATGTTACTTTTAATTTTAATTTTATTTCAATTTTAATTTAATTTTAATTTTAATTTTAATTTTAATTTTAATTTTAATTTTAATTTTAATTTTAATTTTAATTTTAATTGTAATTTTAATTTTAATTTTAATTTTAATTTTAATTTTAATTTTTAATTTTAATTTTAATTTTAATTTTAATTTTAATTTTAATTTTAATTTTATTTTTAATTTTAATTTTAATAATAATTTTAATTTTAATTTTAATTTTAATTTTAATTTTAATTATAATTTTAATTTCAATTTTAATTTTAATTTTAATTTTAATTTTAATTTTAATTTTAATTTTAATTTTAATTTTAATTTTAATTTTAATTTTAATTTTAATAATAATTTTAATTTTAATTTTAATTTTAATTTTAATAATAATTTTAATTTTAATTTTAATTTTAATTTTAATATTAACTTTAATTTTATTTTTAATGTTACTTTTAATTTTAATTTTATTTCAATTTTAATTTTAATTTTAATTTAAATTTTAATTTTAATTTTTATTTTAATTTTAATTTTAATAATACTTTTAATTTTAATTTTAATTTTAATTTTAATTTTAATTTTAATTTTAATTTTAATTTTAATTTTAATTTTAATTTTAATTTTAATTTTAATTTTAATTTTAATTTTAATTTTATTTTAATTTTAATTTTAATTTTAATTTTAATTTTAATTTTAATTTTAATTTTAATTTTAATTTTAATTTTAATTTTAATTTTAATTTTAATTTTAATTTTAATTTTAATTTTAATTTTAATTTTAATTTTAATTTTAATTTTAATTTTAATTTTAATTTTAATTTTAATTTTAATTTTAATTTTAATTTTAATTTTAATTTTAATTTTAATTTTAATTTTAATTTTAATTTTAATTTTAATTTTACTTTTAATTTTAATTTTAATTTTAATTTTAATTTTAATATTAACTTTAATTTTAATTTTAATGTTACTTTTAATTTTAATTTTATTTCAATTTTAATTTAATTTTAATTTTAATTTTAATTTTAATTTTAATTTTAATTTTAATTTTAATTTTAATTTTAATTTTAATTTTAATTTTAATTTTAATTTTAATTTTAATTTTAATTTTAATTTTAATTTTAATTTTAATTTTAATTTTAATTTTTATTTTAATTTTAATATTAACTTTAATTTTAATGTTACTTTTAATTTTAATTTTATTTCAATTTTAATTTAATTTTAATTTTAATTTTAATTTTAATTTTAATTTTAATTTTAATTTTAATTTTAATTTTAATTTTAATTTTAATTTTAATTTTAATTTTAATTTTAATTTTAATTTTAATTTTAATTTTAATTTTAATTTTAATTTTAATTTTAATTTTAATTTTAATTTTAATTTTAATTTTAATTTTAATTTTAATTTTAATTTTAATTTTAATTTTAATTTTAATTTTAATTTTAATTTTAATTTTAATTTTAATTTTAATTTTAATTTTAATTTTAATTTTAATTTTAATTTTAATTTTAATTTTAATTTTAATTTTAATTTTAATTTTAATTTTAATTTTAATTTTAATTTTAATTTTAATTTTAATTATAATTTTAATTTTAATTTTAATTTTAATTTTAATTTTAATTTTAATTTTAATTTTAATTTTAATTTTAATTTTAATTTTAATTTTAATTTTAATTTTAATTTTAATTTTAATTTTAATTTTAATTTTAATTTTAATTTTAATTTTAATTTTAATTTTAATTTTAATTTTAATTTTAAATTTAATTTTAATTTTAATTTTAATTTTAATGTTAATTTTAATTTTAATTTTAATTTTAATTTTAATTTTAATTTTAGTTTTAATTTTAATTTTAATTGTAATTTTAATTTTAATTTTAATATTAACTTTAATTTTAATTTTAATGTTACTTTTAATTTTAATTTTAATTTTACTTTTAATTTTAATTTTAATTTTAATTTTAATTTTAATTTTAATTTTAATATTAACTTTAATTTTAATTTTAATGTTACTTTTAATTTTAATTTTATTTCAATTTTAATTTAATTTTAATTTTAATTTTAATTTTAATTTTAATTTTAATTTTAATTTTAATTTTAATTTTAATTTTAATTGTAATTTTAATTTTAATTTTAATTTTAATTTTAATTTTAATTTTTAATTTTAATTTTAATTTTAATTTTAATTTTAATTTTAATTTTAATTTTATTTTTAATTTTAATTTTAATAATAATTTTAATTTTAATTTTAATTTTAATTTTAATTATAATTTTAATTTCAATTTTAATTTTAATTTTAATTTTAATTTTAATTTTAATTTTAATTTTAATTTTAATTTTAATTTTAATTTTAATTTTAATAATAATTTTAATTTTAATTTTAATTTTAATAATAATTTTAATTTTAATTTTAATTTTAATTTTAATTTTAATATTAACTTTAATTTTATTTTTAATGTTACTTTTAATTTTAATTTTATTTCAATTTTAATTTTAATTTTAATTTAAATTTTAATTTTAATTTTTATTTTAATTTTAATTTTAATAATACTTTTAATTTTAATTTTAATTTTAATTTTAATTTTAATTTTAATTTTAATTTTAATTTTAATTTTAATTTTAATTTTAATTTTAATTTTAATTTTAATTTTAATTTTAATTTTAATTTTAATTTTAATTTTAATTTTAATTTTAATTTTAATTTTAATTTTAATTTTAATTTTAATTTTAATTTTAATTTTAATTTTAATTTTAATTTTAATTTTAATTTTAATTTTAATTTTAATTTTAATTTTAATTTTAATTTTAATTTTAATTTTAATTTTAATTTTAATTTTAATTTTAATTTTAATTTTAATTTTAATTTTAATTTTAACTTTAATTTTAATTTTAATGTTACTTTTAATTTTAATTTTATTTCAATTTTAATTTAATTTTAATTTTAATTTTAATTTTAATTTTAATTTTAATTTTAATTTTAATTTTAATTTTAATTTTAATTTTAATTTTAATAATAATCTTATTTCAATTTTAATTTTAATTTTAATTTTAATTTTAATTTTAATTTTAATTTTAATTTTAATTTTAATTTTAATTTTAATTTTAATTTTAATTTTAATTTTAATTTTAATTTTAATTTTAATTTTAATTTTAATTTTAATTTTAATTTTAATTTTAATTTTAATTTTAATTTTAATTTTAATTTTAATTTTAATTTTAATTTTAATTTTAATTTTAATTTTAATTTTAATTTTAATTTTAATTTTAATAATAATTTTAATTTTAATTTTAATTTTAATTTTAATTTTAATTTAAATAATAATTTTATTTCAATTTTAATTTTAATTTTAATTTTAATTTTAATTTTAATTTTAATTTTAATTTTAATTTTAATTTTAATTTTAATTTTAATTTTAATTTTAATTTTAATTTTAATTTTAATTTTAATTTTAATTTTAATTTTAATTTTAATTTTAATTTTAATTTTAATTTTAATTTTAATTTTAATTTTAATTTTAATTTTAATTTTAATAATAATTTTAATTTTAATTTTAATTTTAATTTTAATTTTAATTTTAATTTTAATATTAACTTTAATTTTATTTTTAATGTTACTTTTAATTTTAATTTTATTTCAATTTTAATTTTAATTTTAATTTTAATTTTAATTTTAATTTTAATTTTAATTTTAATTTTAATTTTAATTTTAATTTTAATTTTAATTTTAATTTTAATTTTAATTTTAATTTTAATTTTAATTTTAATTTTAATTTTAATTTTAATTTTACTTTTAATTTTAATTTTAATTTTAATTTTAATTTTAATTTTAATTTTAATTTTAATTTTAATTTTAATTTTAATTTTAATTTTAATTTTAATTTTAATTTTAATTTTAATTTTAATTTTAATTTTAATTTTAATTTTAATTTTAATTTTAATTTTAATTTTAATTTTAATTTTAATTTTAATTTTAATTTTAATTTTAATTTTAATTTTAATTTTAATTTTAATTTTAATTTTAATTTTAATTTTAATTTTAATTTTAATTTTAATTTTAATTTTAATTTTAATTTTTATTTTAATTTTAATATTAACTTTAATTTTAATGTTACTTTTAATTTTAATTTTATTTCAATTTTAATTTAATTTTAATTTTAATTTTAATTTTAATTTTAATTTTAATTTTAATTTTAATTTTAATTTTAATTTTAATTTTAATTTTAATTTTAATTTTAATTTTAATTTTAATTTTAATTTTAATTTTAATTTTAATTTTAATTTTAATTTTAATTTTAATTTTAATTTTAATTTTAATTTTAATTTTAATTTTAATTTTAATTTTAATTTTAATTTTAATTTTAATTTTAATTTTAATTTTAATTTTAATTTTAATTTTAATTTTAATTTTAATTTTAATTTTAATTTTAATTTTAATTTTAATTTTAATTTTAATTTTAATTTTAATTTTAATTTTAATTTTAATTTTAATTTTAATTTTAATTTTAATTTTAATTTTAATTATAATTTTAATTTTAATTTTAATTTTAATTTTAATTTTAATTTTAATTTTAATTTTAATTTTAATTTTAATTTTAATTTTAATTTTAATTTTAATTTTAATTTTAATTTTAATTTTAATTTTAATTTTAATTTTAATTTTAATTTTAATTTTAATTTTAATTTTAATTTTAATTTTAAATTTAATTTTAATTTTAATTTTAATTTTAATGTTAATTTTAATTTTAATTTTAATTTTAATTTTAATTTTAATTTTAGTTTTAATTTTAATTTTAATTGTAATTTTAATTTTAATTTTAATATTAACTTTAATTTTAATTTTAATGTTACTTTTAATTTTAATTTTAATTTTACTTTTAATTTTAATTTTAATTTTAATTTTAATTTTAATTTTAATTTTAATTTTAATATTAACTTTAATTTTAATTTTAATGTTACTTTTAATTTTAATTTTATTTCAATTTTAATTTAATTTTAATTTTAATTTTAATTTTAATTTTAATTTTAATTTTAATTTTAATTTTAATTTTAATTTTAATTGTAATTTTAATTTTAATTTTAATTTTAATTTTAATTTTAATTTTTAATTTTAATTTTAATTTTAATTTTAATTTTAATTTTAATTTTAATTTTATTTTTAATTTTAATTTTAATAATAATTTTAATTTTAATTTTAATTTTAATTTTAATTATAATTTTAATTTCAATTTTAATTTTAATTTTAATTTTAATTTTAATTTTAATTTTAATTTTAATTTTAATTTTAATTTTAATTTTAATTTTAATAATAATTTTAATTTTAATTTTAATTTTAATAATAATTTTAATTTTAATTTTAATTTTAATTTTAATTTTAATATTAACTTTAATTTTATTTTTAATGTTACTTTTAATTTTAATTTTATTTCAATTTTAATTTTAATTTTAATTTAAATTTTAATTTTAATTTTTATTTTAATTTTAATTTTAATAATACTTTTAATTTTAATTTTAATTTTAATTTTAATTTTAATTTTAATTTTAATTTTAATTTTAATTTTAATTTTAATTTTAATTTTAATTTTAATTTTAATTTTAATTTTAATTTTAATTTTAATTTTAATTTTAATTTTAATTTTAATTTTAATTTTAATTTTAATTTTAATTTTAATTTTAATTTTAATTTTAATTTTAATTTTAATTTTAATTTTAATTTTAATTTTAATTTTAATTTTAATTTTAATTTTAATTTTAATTTTAATTTTAATTTTAATTTTAATTTTAATTTTAATTTTAATTTTAATTTTAATTTTAATTTTAACTTTAATTTTAATTTTAATGTTACTTTTAATTTTAATTTTATTTCAATTTTAATTTAATTTTAATTTTAATTTTAATTTTAATTTTAATTTTAATTTTAATTTTAATTTTAATTTTAATTTTAATTTTAATTTTAATTTTAATAATAATTTTATTTCAATTTTAATTTTAATTTTAATTTTAATTTTAATTTTAATTTTAATTTTAATTTTAATTTTAATTTTAATTTTAATTTTAATTTTAATTTTAATTTTAATTTTAATTTTAATTTTAATTTTAATTTTAATTTTAATTTTAATTTTAATTTTAATTTTAATTTTAATTTTAATTTTAATTTTAATTTTAATTTTAATTTTAATTTTAATTTTAATTTTAATTTTAATTTTAATTTTAATAATAATTTTAATTTTAATTTTAATTTTAATTTTAATTTTAATTTAAATAATAATTTTATTTCAATTTTAATTTTAATTTTAATTTTAATTTTAATTTTAATTTTAATTTTAATTTTAATTTTAATTTTAATTTTAATTTTAATTTTAATTTTAATTTTAATTTTAATTTTAATTTTAATTTTAATTTTAATTTTAATTTTAATTTTAATTTTAATTTTAATTTTAATTTTAATTTTAATTTTAATTTTAATTTTAATTTTAATTTTAATAATAATTTTAATTTTAATTTTAATTTTAATTTTAATTTTAATTTTAATTTTAATATTAACTTTAATTTTATTTTTAATGTTACTTTTAATTTTAATTTTATTTCAATTTTAATTTTAATTTTAATTTTAATTTTAATTTTAATTTTAATTTTAATTTTAATTTTAATTTTAATTTTAATTTTAATTTTAATTTTAATTTTAATTTTAATTTTAATTTTAATTTTAATTTTAATTTTAATTTTAATTTTACTTTTAATTTTAATTTTAATTTTAATTTTAATTTTAATTTTAATTTTAATTTTAATTTTAATTTTAATTTTAATTTTAATTTTAATTTTAATTTTAATTTTAATTTTAATTTTAATTTTAATTTTAATTTTAATTTTAATTTTAATTTTAATTTTAATTTTAATTTTAATTTTAATTTTAATTTTAATTTTAATTTTAATTTTAATTTTAATTTTAATTTTAATTTTAATTTTAATTTTAATTTTAATTTTAATTTTAATTTTAATTTTAATTTTAATTTTAATTTTAATATTAATTTTAATTTTAATTTTAATTTTAATTTTAATTTTAATTTTAATTTTAATTTTAATTTTAATTTTAATTTTAATTTTAATTTTAATTTTAATTTTAATTTTAATTTTAATTTTAATTTTAATTTTAATTTTAATTTTAATTTTAATTTTAATTTTAATTTTAATTTTAATATTAACTTTAATTTTAATTTTAATGTTACTTTTAATTTTAATTTTATTTCAATTTTAATTTAATTTTAATTTTAATTTTAATTTTAATTTTAATATTAACTTTAATTTTATTTTTAATGTTACTTTTAATTTTAATTTTATTTCAATTTTAATTTTAATTTTAATTTTAATTATAATTTTAATTTCAATTTTAATTTTAATTTTAATTTTAATTTTAATTTTAATTTTAATTTTAATTTTAATTTTAATTTTAATTTTAATTTTATTTTTAATTTTAATTTTAATTTTAATGTTACTTTTAATTTTAATTTTATTTCAATTTTAATTTAATTTTAATTTTAATTTTAATTTTAATTTTAATATTAACTTTAATTTTATTTTTAATGTTACTTTTAATTTTAATTTTATTTCAATTTTAATTTTAATTTTAATTTTAATTTTAATTTTAATTTTAATTTTAATTTTAATTTTAATTTCAATTTTAATTTTAATTTTAATTTTAATTTTAATTTTAATTTTAATTTTAATTTTAATTTTAATTTTAATTTTAGTTTTAATTTTAATTTTAATTTTAATTTTAATTTTAATTTTAATTTTAATTTTAATTTTAATTTTAATTTTAATTTTAATTTTAATTTTAATTTTAATTTTAATTTTAATTTTAATTTTAATTTTAATTTTAATTTTAATTTTAATTTTAATTTTAATTTTAATATTAACTTTAATTTTAATGTTACTTTTAATTTTAATTTTATTTCAATTTTAATTTAATTTTAATTTTAATTTTAATTTTAATTTTAATTTTAATATTAACTTTAATTTTATTTTTAATGTTAATTTTAATTTTAATTTTATTTCAATTTTAATTCTAATTTTAATTTTAATTTTAATTTTAATTTTAATTTTAATTTTAATTTTAATTTTAATTTTAATTTTAATTTTTATTTTAATTTTAATTTTAATTTTAATTTTAATTTTAATTTTAATTTTAATTTTTATTTTAATTTTAATTTTAATTTAATTTTAATTTTAATTTTAATTTTAATTTTAATTTTAATTTTAATTTTAATTTTAATTTTAATTTTAATTTTAATTTAATTTTAATATTAATTTTAATTTTAATTTTAATTTTAATTTTTATTTTAATTTTAATTTTAATTTTAATTTTAATTTTAATTTTAATTTCAATTTTAATTTTAATTTTAAATTTAATTTTAATTTAATTTTAATTTTAATTTTAATTTTAATTTTTATTTTAATTTTAATTTTAAATTTAATTTTAATTTTAATTTTAATTTCAATTTTAATTTTAATTTTAATTTTAATTTTAATTTTATTTCAATTTTAATTTAATTTTAATTTTAATTTTAATTTTAATTTTAATTTTAATTTTAATTTTAATTTTAATTTTAATTTTAATTTTAATTTTAATTTTAATTTTAATTTTAATATTAACTTTAATTTTAATTTTAATGTTACTTTTAATTTTAATTTTATTTCAATTTTAATTTAATTTTAATTTTAATTTTAATTTTAATTTTAATTTTAATTTTAATTTTAATTTTAATTTTAATATTAATTTTAATTATAATTTTAATTTTAATTTTAATTTTAATTTTAATTTTAATTTTTATTTTAATTTTAGTTTTAATTTAATTTTAATTTTAATTTTAATTTTAATTTAAATTTTAATTTTAATTTTAATATTAATTTTAATTTAATTTTAATTTTAATTTTAATTTTAATTTTAATTTTAATTTTAATATTAATTTTAATTTTAATTTTAATTTTAATTTTAATTTTAATTTTAATTTTAATTTTAATTTTAATTTTAATATTAACTTTAATTTTAATTTTAATGTTACTTTTAATTTTAATTTTATTTCAATTTTAATTTAATTTTAATTTTAATTTTAATTTTAATTTTAATTTTAATTTTAATTTTAATTTTAATTTTAATTTTAATTTTAATTTTAATATTAATTTTAATTATAATTTTAATTTCAATTTTAATTTTAATTATAATTTTAATTTTAATTTAATTTTAATTTTAATTTTAATAATAATTTTAATTTTAATTTTAATTTTAATTTTAATATTAACTTTAATTTTAATTTTAATTTTAATTTTAATTTTAATTTTAATTTTAATTTTAATTTTAATTTTAATTTTAATTTTAATTATAATTTTAATTTTAATTTTAATTTTAATTTTAATTTTAATTTTAATATTAATTTTAATATTAATTTTAATTTTAATTTTAATTTTAATTTTAATTTTAATTTTAATTTTAATTTTAATTTTAATTTTAATTTTAATTTCAATTTTAATTTTAATTTTAATTTTAATTTTAATTTTATTTCAATTTTAATTTAATTTTAATTTTAATTTTAATTTTAATTTTAATTTTAATTTTAATTTTAATTTTAATTTTAATATTAATTTTAATATTAATTTTAATTTTAATTTTAATTTTAATTTTAATTTTAATTTTAATTTTAATTTTAATTTCAATTTTAATTTTAATTTTAATTTTAATTTTATTTCAATTTTAATTTAATTTTAATTTTAATTTTAATTTTAATTTTAATTTTAATTTTAATTTTAATATTAATTTTAATTTTAATTTTAATTTTAATTTTAATTTTAATTTTAATTTTAATTTTAATTTAATTTTAATTTTAATTTTAATTTAATTTTAATTTTAATTTTAATTTTAATTTTAATTTTAATTTTAATTTTAATTTTTATTTTAATTTTAATTTTAATTTCAATTTTAATTTTAATTTTAATTTTAATTTTAATTTTATTTCAATTTTAATTTAATTTTAATTTTAATTTTAATTTTAATTTTAATTTTAATTTTAATTTTAATTTTAATTTTAATTTTAATTTTAATTTTAATTTTAATTTTAATTTTAATTTTAATTTTAATTTTAATTTTAATTTTAATTTTAATTTCAATTTTAATTTTAATTTTAATTTTAATTTTAATTTTATTTCAATTTTAATTTAATTTTAATTTTAATTTTAATTTTAATTTTAATTTTAATTTTAATTTTAATTTTAATTTTAATTTTAATATTAATTTTAATATTAATTTTAATTTTAATTTTAATTTTAATTTTAATTTTAATTTTAATTTTAATTTTAATTTCAATTTTAATTTTAATTTTAATTTTAATTTTAATTTTATTTCAATTTTAATTTAATTTTAATTTTAATTTTAATTTTAATTTTAATTTTAATTTTAATTTTAATATTAATTTTAATTTTAATTTTAATTTTAATTTTAATTTTAATTTTAATTTTAATTTTAATTTAATTTTAATTTTAATTTTAATTTTAATTTTAATTTTAATTTTAATTTTAATTTTAATTTTAATTTCAATTTTAATTTTAATTTTAATTTTAATTTTATTTCAATTTTAATTTAATTTTAATTTTAATTTTAATTTCAATTTTAATTTTAATTTTAATTTTAATTTTAATTTTAATTTTAATTTTATTTCAATTTTAATTTAATTTTAATTTTAATTTTAATTTTAATTTTAATTTTAATTTTAATTTTAATTTTAATTTTAATTTTAATTTTAATTTTAATTTTAATTTTAATTTTAATTTTAATTTTAATTTTAATTTTAATTTTAATATTAATTTTAATTTTAATTTTAATTTTAATTTTAATTTTAATTTTAATTTTAATTTTAATTTTAATTTTAATTTTAATTTTAATTTTAATTTTAATTTTAATTTTAATTTTAATTTTAATTTTAATTTTAATTTTAATTTTAATTTTAATTTTAATTTTAATTTTAATTTTAATTTTAATTTTAATTTTAATTTTAATTTTAATTTTAATTTTAATTTTAATTTTAATTTTAATTTTAATTTTAATTTTAGTTTTAATTTTAATTTTAAATTTAATTTAATTTTAATTTTAATTTTATTTTAATTTTAATTTTAAATTTAATTTTAATTTTAATTATAATTTTAGTTTTAATTTTAATTTTAATTTTAATTTTAATTTTAATTTTAATTTTAATTTTAATTTTAATTTTAATTTTAATTTTAATTTTAATTTTAATTTTAATTTTAATTTTAATTTTAATTTTAATTTTAATTTTAATTTTAATTTTAATTTTAATTTTAATTTTAATTTTAATTTTAATTTTAATTTTAATATTAATTTTAATTTTAATTTTAATTTTAATTTTAATTTTAATTTTAATTTTAATTTTAATTTTAATTTTAATTTTAATTTTAATTTTAATTTTAATTTTAATTTTAATTTTAATTTTAATTTTAATTTTAATTTTAATTTTAATTTTAATTTTAATTTTAATTTTAATTTTAATTTTAATTTTAATTTTAATTTTAATTTTAATTTTAATTTTAATTTTAATTTTAATTTTAATTTTAATTTTAATTTTAATTTTAATTTTAATTTTAATTTTAATTTTAATTTTAATTTTAATTTTAATTTTAATTTTAATTTTAATTTTAATTTTAATTTTAATATTAATTTTAATATTAATTTTAATTTTAATTTTAATTTTAATTTTAATTTTAATTTAAATTTTAATTTTAATTTTAATTTTAATTTTAATTTTAATTTTAATTTTAATAATAATTTTAATTTTAATTTTAATTTTAATATTAACTTTAATTTTATTTTTAATGTTACTTTTAATTTTAATTTTATTTCAATTTTAATTTTAATTTTAATTTTAATTTTAATTTTAATTTTAATTTTAATTTTAATTTTAATTTTAATTTAATTTTAATTTTAATTTTAATTTTAATTTTAATTTTAATTTTAATTTTAATTTTAATAATAATTTTAATTTTAATTTTAATTTTAATATTAACTTTAATTTTATTTTTAATGTTACTTTTAATTTTAATTTTATTTCAATTTTAATTTTAATTTTAATTTTAATTTTAATTTTAATTTTAATTTTAATTTAATTTTAATTTTAATTTTATTTTAATTTTAATTTTAATTTTAATTTTAATTTTAATTTTAATTTTAATTTTAATATTAACTTTAATTTTATTTTTAATGTTACTTTTAATTTTAATTTTATTTCAATTTTAATTTAATTTTAATTTTAATTTTAATTTTAATTTTAATATTAACTTTAATTTTATTTTTAATGTTACTTTTAATTTTAATTTTAATTTTAATTTTAATTATAATTTTAATTTCAATTTTAATTTTAATTTTAATTTTAATTTTAATTTTAATTTTAATTTTAATTTTAATTTTAATTTTAATTTTAATTTTAATTTTAATTTTAATTTTAATAATAATTTTAATTTTAATTTTAATTTAATTTTAATTTTAATTTTAATTTTAATTTTAATTTTAATTTTAATTTTAATTTTAATTTTAATTTTAATTTTAATTTTAATTTTAATTTTAATTTTAATTTTAATTTTAATATTAATTTTAATATTAATTTTAATTTTAATTTTAATTTTAATTTTAATTTTAATTTAAATTTTAATTTTAATTTTAATTTTAATTTTAATTTTAATTATAATTTTAATTTTAATTTTAATTTTAATTTTAAATTTAATTTAATTTTAATTTTAATTTTATTTTAATTTTAATTTTAATTTTAATTTTAATTTTAATTTTAATTTTAATTTTAATTTTAATTTTAATTTTAATTTTAATTTTAATTTTAATTTTAATTTTAATTTTAATTTTAATTTTAATTTTAATTTTAATTTTAATTTTAATTTTAATTTTAATTTTAATTTTAATTTTAATTTTACTTTTAATTTTAATTTTAATTTTAATTTTAATTTTAATTTTAATTTTAATTTTAATTTTAATTTTAATTTTAATTTTAATTTTAATTTTAATTTCAATTTTAATTTTAATTTTAATTTTAATTTTAATTTTAATTTTACTTTTAATTTTAATTTTAATTTTAATTTTAATTTTAATTTTAATTTTAATTTTAATTTTAATTTTAATTTTAATTTTAATTTTAATTTTAATTTTAATTTTAATATTAACTTTAATTTTAATTTTAATGTTACTTTTAATTTTAATTTTATTTCAATTTTAATTTAATTTTAATTTTAATTTTAATTTTAATTATAATTTTAATTTTAATTTTAATTTTAATTTTAATTTTAATTTTAATTTTAATTTTAATTTTAATTTTAATTTTAATTTTAATTTTAATTTTAGTTTTAATTTTAATTTTAATTTTAATTTTAATTTTAATTTTAATTTTAATTTTAATTTTAATTTTAATTTTAATTTTAATTTTAATTTTATTTTTAATTTTAATTTTAATTTTAATTTTAATTTTAATTTTAATTTTAATTTTAATTTTACTTTTAATTTTAATTTTAATTTTAATTTTAATTTTAATTTTAATTTTAATTTTAATTTTAATTTTAATTTTAATTTTAATTTTAATTTTAATTTTAATTTCAATTTTAATTTTAATTTTAATTTTAATTTTAATTTTAATTTTACTTTTAATTTTAATTTTAATTTTAATTTTAATTTTAATTTTAATTTTAATTTTAATTTTAATTTTAATTTTAATTTTAATTTTAATTTTAATTTTAATTTTAATTTTAATTTTAATTTTAATATTAACTTTAATTTTAATTTTAATGTTACTTTTAATTTTAATTTTATTTCAATTTTAATTTAATTTTAATTTTATTTTAATTTTAATTATGAATTTTAATTTTAATTTTAATTTTAATTTTAATTTTAATTTTAATTTTAATTTTAATTTTAATTTTAATTTTAATTTTAATTTTAATTTTAATTTTAGTTTTAATTTTAATTTTAATTTTAATTTTAATTTTAATTTTAATTTTAATTTTAATTTTAATTTTAATTTTAATTTTAATTTTAATTTTAATTTTAATTTTAATTTTAATTTTAATTTTATTTTTAATTTTAATTTTAATTTTAATTTTAATTTTAATTTTAATTTTAATTTTAATTTTAATTTTAATTTTAATTTTTATTTTAATTTTAATTTTAATTTTAATTTTAATTTTAATTTTAATTTTAATTTTAATTTTAATTTTAATTATAATTTTAATTTTAATTTTAATTTTAATTTTAATTTTAATTTTTATTTTAATTTTAATTTTAATTTTAATTTTAATTTTAATTTTAATTTTAATTTTAATTTTAATTTTAATTTTAATTTTAATTTTAATATTAATTTTAATTTTAATTTTAATTTTAATTTTAATTTTAATTTTAATTTTAATTTTAATTTTAATTTTAATTTTAATTTTAATTTTAATTTTAATTTTATTTTTAATTTTAATTTTAATTTTAATTTTAATTTTAATTTTAATTTTAATTTTAATTTTAATTTTAATTTTAATTTTAATTTTTATTTTAATTTTAATTTTAATTTTAATTTTAATTTTAATTTTAATTTTAATTTTAATTTTAATTTTAATTTTAATTTTAATATTAATTTTAATTTTAATTTTAATTTTAATTTTAATTTTAATTTTAATTTTAATTTTAATTTAATTTTAATTTTAATTTTAATTTAATTTTAATTTTAATTTTAATTTTAATAATAATTTTAATTTTAATTTTAATTATGATTTTAATTTCAATTTTAATTTTAATTTTAATTTTAATTTTAATTTTAATTTTAATTTTAATTTTAATTTTAATTTTAATTTTAATTTTAATAATAATTTTAATTTTAATTTTAATTTTAATTATAATTTTAATTTTAATTTTAATTTTAATTTTAATTTTAATTTTAATTTTAATTTTAATTTTAATTTTAATTTTAATTTTAATTTTAATTTTAATTTTAATTTTAATTTTAATTTTAATTTTAATTTTAATTTTAATTTTAATTTTAATTTTAATTTTAATTTTAATTTTAATTTTAATTTTAATTTTAATTTTAATTTTAATTTTAATTTTAATTTTAATTTTAATTTTAATTTTAATTATAATTTTAATTTTAATTTTAATTTTAATTTTAATTTTAATTTTAATTTTAATTTTAATTTTAATTTAATTTTAATTTTAATTTTAATTTTAAATTTAATTTTAATTTTAATTTAATTTTAATTTTAATTTTAATTTTAATTTCAATTTTAATTTTAATAATAATTTTAATAATAATTTTAATTTTAATTTTAATTATAATTTTAATTTTAATTTTAATTTTAATTTTAATTTTAATTTAATTTTAATTTTAATTTTAATTTTAATTTTAATTTTAATTTTAATTTTAATTTTAATTTTAATTTTAATTTTAATTTAATTTTAATATTAATTTTAATTTTAATTTTAATTTTAATTTTTATTTTAATTTTAATTTTAATTTTAATTTTAATTTTAATTTCAATTTTAATTTTAATTTTAATTTTAATTTTAATTTAATTTTAATTTTAATTTTAATTTTAATTTTTATTTTAATTTTAATTTTAAATTTAATTTTAATTTTAATTTTAATTTCAATTTTAATTTTAATTTTAATTTTAATTTTAATTTTATTTCAATTTTAATTTAATTTTAATTTTAATTTTAATTTTAATTTTAATTTTAATTTTAATTTTAATTTCAATTTTAATTTTAATTTTAATTTTAATTTTAATCTTAATTTAAATTTTAATTTTAATTTTAATATTAATTTTAATTTTAATTTTAATTTTAATTTTAATTTTAATATTAATTTTAATTTTAATTTTAATTTTAATTTTAATTTTAATTTTAATTTTAATTTTAATTTTAATTTTAATTTTAATTTTAATTTTAATATTAACTTTAATTTTAATTTTAATGTTACTTTTAATTTTAATTTTATTTCAATTTTAATTTAATTATAATTTTAATTTTAATTTTAATTTTAATTTTAATTTTAATTTTAATTTTAATTTTAATATTAATTTTAATTATAATTTTAATTTCAATTTTAATTTTAATTATAATTTTAATTTTAATTTTAATTTTAATTTTAATAATAATTTTAATTTTAATTTTAATTTTAATTTTAATATTAACTTTAATTTTAATTTTAATTTTAATTTTAATTTTAATTTTAATTTTAATTTTAATTTTAATTTTAATTTTAATTTTAATTTTAATTTTAATTTTAATTTTAATTTTAATTTTAATTTTAATTTTAATTTTAATTTTAATTTTAATTATAATTTTAATTTTAATTTTAATTTTAATTTTAATATTAATTTTAATTTTAATTTTAATTTTAATTTTAATTTTAATTTTAATTTTAATTTTAATTTTAATTTTAATTTTAATTTTAATTTTAATTTTAATTTTAATTTTAATTTTAATTTAAATTTTAATTTTAATTTTAATTTTAATTTTAATTTTGATTTTAATTTTAATTTTAATTTTAATTTTAATTATAATTTTAATTTTAATAATAATTTTAATTTTAATAATAATTTTAATTTTAATTTTAATTTTAATTATAATTTTAATTTTAATTTTAATTTTAATTTTAATTTTAATTTTAATTTTAATATTAATTTTATTTTAATTTTAATTTTAATTTTAATTTTAATTTTAATTTTAATTTTAATTTTAATTTTAATTTTAATTTTAATTTTAATTTTAATTATAATTTTAATTTTAATTTTAATTTTAATTTTAATATTAATTTTAATTTTAATTTTAATTTTAATTTTAATTTTAATTTTAATTTTAATTTTAATTTTAATTTTAATTTTAATTTTAATTTTAATTTTAATTTTAATTTTAATTTTAATTTTAATTTTAATTTAAATTTTAATTTTAATTTTAATTTTAATTTTAATTTTAATTTTAATTTTAATTTTAATTTTAATTATAATTTTAATTTTAATAATAATTTTAATTTTAATTTTAATTTTAATTATAATTTTAATTTTAATTTTAATTTTAATTTTAATTTTAATTTTAATTTTAATTTTAATTTTAATATTAATTTTATTTTAATTTTAATTTTAATTTTAATTTTAATTTTAATTTTAATTTTAATTTTAATTTTAATTTTAATTTTAATTTTAATTTTTATTTTAATTTTAATTTTAATTTCAATTTTAATTTTAATTTTAATTTTAATTTTAATTTTATTTCAATTTTAATTTAATTTTAATTTTAATTTTAATTTTAATTTTAATTTTAATTTTAATTTTAATTTTAATTTTAATTTTAATTTTAATTTTAATTTTAATTTTAATTTCAATTTTAATTTTAATTTTAATTTTAATTTTATTTCAATTTTAATTTAATTTTAATTTTAATTTTAATATTAATTTTAATTTTAATTTTAATTTTAATTTTAATTTTAATATTAATTTTAATATTAATTTTAATTTTAATTTTAATTTTAATTTTAATTTTAATTTTAGTTTTAATTTCAATTTTAATTTTAATTTTAATTTTAATTTTATTTCAATTTTAATTTAATTTTAATTTTAATTTTAATTTTAATTTTAATTTTAATATTAATTTTAATTTTAATTTTAATTTTAATTTTAATTTTAATTTTAATTTTAATTTTAATTTAATTTTAATTTTAATTTTAATTTTCATTTTAATTTTAATTTTAATTTTAATTTTAATTTTAATTTTAATTTTAATTTTAATTTTAATTTTAATTTTAGTTTTAATTTTAATTTCAATTTTAATTTTAATTTTAATTTTAATTTTAATTTTAATTTTAATCTTAATTTAAATTTTAATTTTAATTTTAATATTAATTTTAATTTTAATTTTAATTTTAATTTTAATTTTAATATTAATTTTAATTTTAATTTTAATTTTAATTTTAATTTTAATTTTAATTTTAATTTTAATTTTAATTTTAATTTTAATATTAACTTTAATTTTAATTTTAATGTTACTTTTAATTTTAATTTTATTTCAATTTTAATTTAATTTTAATTTTAATTTTAATTTTAATTTTAATTTTAATTTTAATTTTAATTTTAATTTTAATATTAATTTTAATTATAATTTTAATTTCAATTTTAATTTTAATTATAATTTTAATTTTAATTTTAATTTTAATTTTAATAATAATTTTAATTTTAATTTTAATTTTAATTTTAATATTAACTTTAATTTTAATTTTAATTTTAATTTTAATTTTAATTTTAATTTTAATTTTAATTTTAATTTTAATTTTAATTTTAATTTTAATTTTAATTTTAATTTTAATTTTAATTTTAATTTTAATTTTAATTTTAATTTTAATTTTAATTATAATTTTAATTTTAATTTTAATTTTAATTTTAATATTAATTTTAATTTTAATTTTAATTTTAATTTTAATTTTAATTTTAATTTTAATTTTAATTTTAATTTTAATTTTAATTTTAATTTTAATTTTAATTTTAATTTTAATTTTAATTTTAATTTTAATTTAAATTTTAATTTTAATTTTAATTTTAATTTTAATTTTAATTTTAATTTTAATTTTAATTTTAATTTTAATTTTAATTATAATTTTAATTTTAATAATAATTTTAATTTTAATTTTAATTTTAATTATAATTTTAATTTTAATTTTAATTTTAATTTTAATTTTAATTTTAATATTAATTTTATTTTAATTTTAATTTTAATTTTAATTTTAATTTTAATTTTAATTTTAATTTTAATTTTAATTTTAATTTTAATTTTAATTTTAATTTTTATTTTAATTTTAATTTTAATTTCAATTTTAATTTTAATTTTAATTTTAATTTTAATTTTATTTCAATTTTAATTTAATTTTAATTTTAATTTTAATTTTAATTTTAATTTTAATTTTAATTTTAATTTTAATTTTAATTTTAATTTTAATTTTAATTTCAATTTTAATTTTAATTTTAATTTTAATTTTAATTTTATTTCAATTTTAATTTAATTTTAATTTTAATTTTAATATTAATTTTAATTTTAATTTTAATTTTAATTTTAATTTTAATATTAATTTTAATATTAATTTTAATTTTAATTTTAATTTTAATTTTAATTTTAATTTTAATTTTAGTTTTAATTTCAATTTTAATTTTAATTTTAATTTTAATTTTATTTCAATTTTAATTTAATTTTAATTTTAATTTTAATTTTAATTTTAATTTTAATATTAATTTTAATTTTAATTTTAATTTTAATTTTAATTTTAATTTTAATTTTAATTTTAATTTTAATTTAATTTTAATTTTAATTTTAATTTTCATTTTAATTTTAATTTTAATTTTAATTTTAATTTTAATTTTAATTTTAATTTTAATTTTAATTTTAATTTTAATTTTAATTTTAATTTTAATTTTAATTTTAATTTTAATTTCAATTTTAATTTTAATTTTAATTTTAATTTTAATTTTATTTCAATTTTAATTTAATTTTAATTTTAATTTTAATTTTAATTTTAATTTTAATTTTAATTTTAATATTAATTTTAATTTTAATTTTAATTTTAATTTCAATTTTAATTTTAATTTTAATTTTAATTTTAATTTTATTTCAATTTTAATTTAATTTTAATTTTAATTTTAATTTTAATTTTAATTTTAATTTTAATTTTAATTTTAATTTTAATTTTAATTTTAATTTTAATTTTAATTTTAATTTTAATTTTAATTTTAATTTTAATTTTAATTTTAATTTTAATTTTAATTTTAATTTTAATTTTAATTTTAATTTTAATTTTAATTTTAATTTTAATTTTAATATTAATTTTAATTTTAATTTTAATTTTAATTTTAATTTTAATTTTAATTTTAATTTTAATTTTAATTTTAATTTTAATTTTAATTTTAATTTTAATTTTAATTTTAATTTTAATTTTAATTTTAATTTTAATTTTAATTTTAATTTTAATTTTAATTTTAATTTTAATTTTAATTTTAATTTTAATTTTAATTTTAGTTTTAATTTTAATTTTAAATTTAATTTAATTTTAATTTTAATTTTATTTTAATTTTAATTTTAAATTTAATTTTAATTTTAATTATAATTTTAATTTTAATTTTAATTTTAATTTTAATTTTAATTTTAATTTTAATTTTAATTTTAATTTTAATTTTAATTTTAATATTAATTTTAATATTAATTTTAATTTTAATTTTAATTTTAATTTTAATTTAAATTTTAATTTTAATTTTAATTTTAATTTTAATTTTAATTTTAATTATAATTTTAATTTTAATTTTAATTTTAATTTTAAATTTAATTTAATTTTAATTTTAATTTTATTTTAATTTTAATTTTAATTTTAAATTTAATTTTAATTTTAATTATAATTTTAATTTTAATTTTAATTTTAATTTTAATTTTAATTTTAATTTTAATTTTGATTTTAATTTTCATTTTAATTTTAATTTTAATTTTAATTTTAATTTTAATTTTAATTTTAATTATAATTTTAATTTTAATTTTAATTTTAATTTTAATATTAATTTTAATTTTAATTTTAATTTTAATTTTAATTTTAATTTTAATTTTAATTTTAATTTTAATTTTAATTTTAATTTTAATTTTAATTTTAATTTTAATTTTAATTTAAATTTTAATTTTAATTTTAATTTTAATTTTAATTTTAATTTTAATTTTAATTTTAATTTTAATTTTAATTTTAATTTTAATTTTAATTATAATTTTAATTTTAATAATAATTTTAATTTTAATTTTAATTTTAATTTTAATTATAATTTTAATTTTAATTTTAATTTTAATTTTAATTTTAATTTTAATTTTAATTTTCATTTTAATTTTAATTTTAATTTTAATTTTAATTTTAATTTTAATATTAATTTTAATTATAATTTTAATTTCAATTTTAATTTTAATTATAATTTTAATTTTAATTTTAATTTTAATTTTAATAATAATTTTAATTTTAATTTTAATTTTAATTTTAATATTAACTTTAATTTTAATTTTAATTTTAATTTTAATTTTAATTTTAATTTTAATTTTAATTTTAATTTTAATTTTAATTTTAATTTTAATTTTCATTTTAATTTTAATTTTAATTTTAATTTTAATTTTAATTTTAATTATAATTTTAATTTTAATTTTAATTTTAATTTTAATATTAATTTTAATTTTAATTTTAATTTTAATTTTAATTTTAATTTTAATTTTAATTTTAATTTTAATTTTAATTTTAATTTTAATTTTAATTTTAATTTTAATTTTAATTTAATTTAAATTTTAATTTTAATTTTAATTTTAATTTTAATTTTAATTTTAATTTTAATTTTAATTTTAATTTTAATTTTAATTATAATTTTAATTTTAATAATAATTTTAATTTTAATTTTAATTTTAATTTTAATTATAATTTTAATTTTAATTTTAATTTTAATTTTAATTTTAATTTTAATATTAATTTTATTTTAATTTTAATTTTAATTTTAATTTTAATTTTAATTTTAATTTTAATTTTAATTTTAATTTTAATTTTAATTTTAATTTTAATTTTAATTTTAATTTTAATTTTTATTTTAATTTTAATTTTAATTTCAATTTTAATTTTAATTTTAATTTTAATTTTAATTTTATTTCAATTTTAATTTAATTTTAATTTTAATTTTAATTTTAATTTTAATTTTAATTTTAATTTTAATTTTAATTTTAATTTTAATTTTAATTTTAATTTTAATTTCAATTTTAATTTTAATTTTAATTTTAATTTTAATTTTATTTCAATTTTAATTTAATTTTAATTTTAATTTTAATATTAATTTTAATTTTAATTTTAATTTTAATTTTAATTTTAATATTAATTTTAATATTAATTTTAATTTTAATTTTAATTTTAATTTTAATTTTAATTTTAGTTTTAATTTCAATTTTAATTTTAATTTTAATTTTAATTTTATTTCAATTTTAATTTAATTTTAATTTTAATTTTAATTTTAATTTTAATTTTAATATTAATTTTAATTTTAATTTTAATTTTAATTTTAATTTTAATTTTAATTTTAATTTTAATTTTAATTTAATTTTAATTTTAATTTTAATTTTCATTTTAATTTTAATTTTAATTTTAATTTTAATTTTAATTTTAATTTTAATTTTAATTTTAATTTTAATTTTAATTTTAATTTTAATTTTAATTTTAATTTTAATTTCAATTTTAATTTTAATTTTAATTTTAATTTTAATTTTATTTCAATTTTAATTTAATTTTAATTTTAATTTTAATTTTAATTTTAATTTTAATTTTAATTTTAATATTAATTTTAATTTTAATTTTAATTTTAATTTCAATTTTAATTTTAATTTTAATTTTAATTTTAATTTTAATTTTATTTCAATTTTAATTTAATTTTAATTTTAATTTTAATTTTAATTTTAATTTTAATTTTAATTTTAATTTTAATTTTAATTTTAATTTTAATTTTAATTTTAATTTTAATTTTAATTTTAATTTTAATTTTAATTTTAATTTTAATTTTAATTTTAATTTTAATTTTAATTTTAATTTTAATTTTAATTTTAATTTTAATTTTAATTTTAATTTTAATATTAATTTTAATTTTAATTTTAATTTTAATTTTAATTTTAATTTTAATTTTAATTTTAATTTTAATTTTAATTTTAATTTTAATTTTAATTTTAATTTTAATTTTAATTTTAATTTTAATTTTAATTTTAATTTTAATTTTAATTTTAATTTTAATTTTAATTTTAATTTTAATTTTAATTTTAATTTTAATTTTAATTTTAATTTTAGTTTTAATTTTAATTTTAAATTTAATTTAATTTTAATTTTAATTTTATTTTAATTTTAATTTTAAATTTAATTTTAATTTTAATTATAATTTTAATTTTAATTTTAATTTTAATTTTAATTTTAATTTTAATTTTAATTTTAATTTTAATTTTAATTTTAATATTAATTTTAATATTAATTTTAATTTTAATTTTAATTTTAATTTTAATTTAAATTTTAATTTTAATTTTAATTTTAATTTTAATTTTAATTTTAATTTTAATTATAATTTTAATTTTAATTTTAATTTTAATTTTAAATTTAATTTAATTTTAATTTTAATTTTATTTTAATTTTAATTTTAATTTTAAATTTAATTTTAATTTTAATTATAATTTTAATTTTAATTTTAATTTTAATTTTAA